>NW_024423344.1:6316591-6362269 GCF_017311325.1 Ursus maritimus | reverse complement strand
CTTTCTCATGAAGTTTCACTCTCGTTTTGCTCTCCAAGTCTGATGGGAATTTTATAATCTTTGGAGACAGAATGAGTAAGAAACTCAAGTCTCTTGCAGGGATTGTAAAGCGACAAATGCACCACTTACTCAGAGAGAAAGAAATGAGAGGCCAGCTGTGGCAGGGAGCCCATTCCAACCTTCACATGTTGCAAAATGTGAGCCAGCAGGCATCAGAGATATTTCAAAACCAATTTGTTTCAAACAATTCGAGACCTAATGACTTGATTTGGGGGCCTAAAACTGACTGGAATGGAAACAACATACTATTTGAGGTGGCATCATTTACAAAAATGCTGAATGTGCATGATTTATCTCACACATGACTGAAGACAGAAGAAAGTGCCGTAGGTCCTCACAGAACAGGTAGTTTCTTGGGGGCATGCACCTGGACCCTCAGTGGGAACCCTGGCAAGACACCATGAGCAGGACGGACTTCTTCACACTAACCCAAAAAGAGACAGACATCTGGTGGCTTCTCTGACTGCAGAAATATTACTTTGGGCAGAAAATGGAGCTGTTCTAATGGCTGGGTTGTAACTTAAGATGTCAACGTGATGAAAACTTCTAAACCATTCCTAAGATTCATTCTAATGGGGGGATATAGCAGTCAAGCTCCTGACTATTACCTGCTGAACTGCAGAAAAACAATTTGTTTCAAAAACATAAGCTTAATGATGATACAACAGCATATGGACTATATAATTTTCAACCAAATGTTTCGTACCATTTTTTACTTTTTTCCCCCTAAAATCCTTTTCATCTTTTTCTCCTGTCCCTATGTGAAACCAAATATAACCAGGACCACACAAGCAAATAAATATACATTTTGGATTATGGGGTTCTTTTTATAAGTTAGTTCAGTAGCCATTTTTCTTGTGCTAAACTGTGAGTCATGCTTTATCCGACTAAACCATTCTCCCTACTCACTGATAGCTGTTTTGATGAGGCAGACGGAGGGGCATGATTAAATTCGTGTCTGGGGTAAAAAGTGAACTTACTAGAGGAATAAGCAGGGCAGACAGGGAGCAATAAATGGCGATTTGTAAAATATCATGAAATTAGTAAATTAGTCAGTAAGGTCACAGGACTTTCGGTATCACGTTTGTTGGAATATTTTTTTACTTCAAGCCCTATAATTACATCAGTATTATGTGGGACAGGATTAGAGTAATGAGACTCGATTTCCTGTGTGGAATATGGAAACCAGAGTCACTGCTTTGCAGCTATAGCAATTGGTCTCATTTGCCACATCATGGTAATCTTGTAACCCATCCAGAATCTGTGTGAAGTTCAACAATTATCACGTAGGATCACATGCAAATGTACAGAAGACCATCAGCGTGCACCTGGGAGTAACTCCTACCGAACTCTGCTAGCAGGGCAGGCTAGAAGCCACTGGGCAACGAGAGATAAAGAAGAATGCATTCGGCCCCTCCTCCCTCTCCTTGCCTCTCCTGTCCTGGTGGGAAAGAGGCAGGACTGGAAAGGAAACGCAGTGCTAATGCAGGAATTCTGGGCTTTTTGAATCTAAAACACTCTTCACATTTTCATTTGGAAGAAGGAACCTGCAGAAATTATTTTCAGGGAATACTGATCATAAAAACTACCAGATGAACAAACATTTTTGCTCTGTCCTGCTCCTTTCATCTTTTCCAGCAATGCCTTATATTATCTGTGTCTCCCAGAGCCTCCCAAACCACTCAAGTCTGTCCACTCCTACTCTGTAATTGCCTCCTTCTTCCTCTGTGACCTGGGCTTTTCCGGTCTTAAATAAGCATGTTCACAGTCTTGAAATGTTTTAATAGCTATCATATGCAAGGGAAATTAGATTGAATATATTAGCTTAAAAAGGCAGAACCGAGACCTACTGGTACAGATTTTGACCCTGTCCTAGAGTCAACTTCATCTTTACTCAAAGAGGAATAAAACCCGTGCTCAGCAACCAGGATAGGCAGCTCCAGAATTGCCACAAAACCAACTTAGAAAATGAAGAAAATAAATGGGAGCTGGAAAAAGTTTGGAAGTGAGGAAAACAGAGGCACACATTTAAAAAAATGAATTCTTTATACTTTTGGATTTAACTTCCCTTGCTAAATGTGTTAGAAAAAACCATCTTCCTACCCTCAATTCCATCCTCAGAGAGAAATGGAAAGACTTTGCTAGCACAGCAGCACATAAAGGTGATGCTGTGAGAGGCATCCAGTACTTAAGAAAAAGGTTATAATGCTACAGTCTGAAAAACAAAAGACCTAAGACGGCTTTTCTAAGGTATCTTATAAGAACAGCTGAAGTGGAATCGTATCCCTGGATATCGTGTATTATCCCTGTAGGAAAAAAAAAAAAAACTAGAATCCTCAAACAAGACAAAAACATGTAAAGAAGCAAAGAAAGAGATGAGAAAATAGACAGGCAGACACTAACTCCTAATAGATGCCCATGCAAGGTGGACGCTATGGCCTACAAGGTCCCCCATTGGACAAAACTGCACCATGCTCCTTGGTACGTCTCCAGAGGCTGAAGCACAGCTGAGGCATGACATATGATAGAACGGTGAATAAGAAATGAAGAAAAACAAAAACATAAAAACCCCAACTCTCAGTAATGAAATGGACAAGGCAACAGCACCATGATTTCACACAGGGTCCAAGCCTTCGGTGTTAGGGACCCAGTGCAAGTTGGAAAACCATAGGTTGTGATTCCAGGTAAAGCCTTTAGATAACATAATGTATCTAAGCACATAGCTAAGCTGTGAGGAAATCTATAAGTTTCTAATTAAAGTATCAGTAGGAACATCCCTGAAGACATTGAAAGTTGCTACCTACCAGGTTTTTCCCTCAGGAAGTCAAAAACCCAAACTAAGAGCTCTCCCAGTCAGGCTTAGCAAATTTATTTAAATTTAAAATCACACCATCGGCTAGATTGGCTTGACAGTTGAAAAATCGTAAAACATTCCTCCAAAAGTTTCTTTTTACATAGCTAAACTCAAATACTCATCTATTTGGCAAACAATAGTAAACACTTACATTTTTTTAAGATTTTATTCATTTATTTGAGAGAGAGGGAGAGTGAAAGAGAGAGAGAGTGTGAAAGAGAGAGCACACAAATGGAGAGGGGCAGAGAGAGAAGGAGCAGACTCCCTGCCAAGCAGGGAGCCCTACACGGGGCTCGATCCTGGGACTCCAGCATCATGACCTGAGCCAAAGGCAGACACTTAACCAACAGAGCCACCCAGGCACCCCAACAGTAAGCATTTAAAACAGTAGGGCACTATGCCAAGATTTTCAGAGAATGTCAAATGAACCAATATATGCTATCTTCATATATCTTAAAGTCCAAGAGAAGAGAGAGAATATATATCAAAAATAACTATAATACAAGGTACTAAAGTATTAAAAGCCAAATAGTAGTAAAGCTAATAAGGACTTTTTTAAGTAGATATTAACTTTAGCAAAGCCTTCACATCTGGGCTACGTTTTAAGAGAGAGGTAGATCATGGGCATAGGAAGAAAAGAAGGTGAGGAAGGGGGAAATTGGAATAAAAGAAACCACAAAATGGGCACCCTCCATTTCTATACCAGGAATGGTCACTCTCTTCATTTAGTGGGAACAGAAAGAAATATAATGGGAATAAGTGGGCAAATAAGACTAGGCTAGATTATTGGAGCATCTTGAAGGGGAGCCCGAGAAGTCGAAGCTTCTTTCTGAAGTTATTAAAATGTATTTTAAAAGTCACCAGATCGAAGTAGTGCTTAAAAAATATTAGACAGGTCACAACACTGAACAGTAGAGTGAAGAATGGAGAAGCCAGGGGCCTGAGGCTACAGTGACAACACAGAAAGAAGGCTGAGGGACAGTCAACTAAGGAACCAGCAGCAAGAGGGAAGGAAAAGAGCACATTTCATCTCCAACTCAATCTACACAGCTGCGGGACCTTGACAGTGGGGCAAGAGGCTGCTGCACAGAACAGCTTATTTAATAACTCCCAGGCAGGAAAAGATTCCCAGGCTCTGAAAGGCTGCTTTAATAACAGCATGTTTAGATAAAAATATTACTACTCAGATTTGTATGAAGTGGGAATATCATCCTTCAAAAAGTAATTACCTGCACTTATTAGAATGGCCAAAATCTGGAATGCTGACAACATCAACTGCTGGTGAGGATTTAGAGCAACAGGAACTCTCATTTACTGCTGGTAGGAATACAAAATGGTGCGGCCAATTTGGAAGACAGTTTGGCAGTTTCTTACAAAACTAAACATACTTTTACATAAAATCCAGCAGTTGCATTCCTGGGTATTTACCCAATAGAGTTGAAAACTTATGTCCACACAGAAACCTGCACCTGGATGTTTATAGTAGCTGTATTCATAACTGCTAAGACTTGGAAGCAACTAAGATGTCCTTCAGTAGGTAAATGGAGAAACTGATACATCCAGACAAAGGATGTATTATTCGAGGATAAAAAGAAATTAGTTATTGGCCAGGAAAAGACATGGATGTGTCTTAAATGTGTATTGCCTAAGTGAAAGAAGCCAATTGGAGAATCTTACATACTGTGTGATCCCAACTATATGACATCTGGAAACACTGAAAACTAAGGAGACAGGAAAATAAACAAACAACATTGCTTACCAGGGTTTGGGGGAGGCAGGGAAGAATACGTGGAACACAAAGGATCTTTAGGGCAGTGAAACTATATGATACTGTGATGGTGGATACCTGACATTATACATTGGTCCAAACCCACAGAATGTACACTGAGAGTGAACCCTAACATAACGATGGGCTTTGGGTGACAAGGATGAGTCAATGTGGATTCACTGTAACAAATTCAGCACACTGGTGGGGGGTGGTGATAGTGGGGGAGGCTCTGCATGTGTAGGGCTAGCAGCTCTACAGGAAATCTGTGCCTTTCCCTCAATTCACCTGTGAACCATAAGCTGCTCTAAAAAAAATTAAGTATCAGTTTTAAAAAATGACCAAAGAAGAAAGTAAGTCCCAAGTTATGTACCAGAAAATCGTGGAATAGGGTGTGAAGAGAAACAGTTCCTCCACTGAAGCAATGATTAAGATGGAAATACAGACACAGTCAACTTTTTGGCACTCTGGGATTTAATTTAAAAACCTACAGTAACAAGGGGAGTTCTTAGTGAAGATAAAGGTGGCAGAATTTCATTAATAAAGCACTGTGGCCTTTTTGCATACTTGCCTGGCATTCCCTGGCACCACACTGTGGCCATGAGGATGGTGGCCCACATTCATAGTGAAGCTTACTGGTGCCAAGGGGCTCATATGTATCTTATTCTTCAAATACTGCAGTTGTGCATTTTGACTTGTCCTGAGGTTCCCTGAAGCCACTGGTGCAGAGGCTGACCTTTTTTCACACCACCCTGCTAGCCTCGGGCAGGAGTGGCTTTCCAGGTGGTGGTGGCACCCGTTATAAGATTTAAAGATTACTCCCTCTGCCCACCTGGGACAAAGGACAGCAAAGAGGGCAAGCAGTAGATAGACCCGAAAGCCTGGGAAGCGAAAGGCTAAGGAGGAAGTCTCCTGAATGAGTAAGGGCTTGGAAGGGACACCCAGGACTGATGCACATTCAGAAAAGACTTTAGAGGGCCAAGACTTGTACTTCTCGCAGTTCTGTCAGTGCCGCACAAACAGGAGGTAAAGGTTAAAGCAGAGTTGTAGATGACCTAGCTTTCACATTAAAGGAGTGCCCCAGCTCATAGCTAAGCTAGAAAGACAGGGAAAATATTTATTTTCTTTTCGGCTCCAGACACTTAAGGAAATCTGACAGGTCACTGGATGACCAGTGAGAAAACAACAGAGCAGAGACTTGAGCAGCAACACATCAACAGAAGAGAGACTTCAGTGATAACACATGACAAGGAACAGAGTTTTTGCAAAATAGATAAGCAAACTCACTAAACAAATGGCAGTACTCAACAGTTAAAAACTAACCCTAGCTATGCAGACAATCTGATTTCCAGATCTATCATGTTATAATATTTAATATAACCAGTTTTCGATGACAACAACAAAAATTACAAGGCGCATGAAGAAACAAGAGAGAATGTCCCATTCAGAGGGGAAAAATAAATTCAAAGAAATCTTCCCAGAGGAAGAAACACTGAACTTACTAGACAAAGATTTTAAATCAACTGTCTTAAATATGCTCAAAATGCTAAAGGACACATGGACAAGAAGTAGAGGAAATCAGGGAAAAGTATGACAAATGGAGAATATCAGTAAAGAGATAGGAATTATAATAAGAAACCAAATAGAAATGGAGCTCAAAAGTAACAGTAGCTGAAATTAAAAATTCACTAGAAGGGCTTAACAGATTTGGACAAGCAGGAAAAAGATTCAGCAATCCTGAAAATAGGACAACTGAAATGATACGGACTGAGGAACAAAAAGAAAAAAGAATGAATAAAAATAAATAGAGCCAGAGGACATGTAGGACACCATCAAGCATAGCAGCATACAATTTTGAGAGTCCTAAGAGGAGAAGAGAGGAATAAAGAAGAAGAAAAAAAAAAAAACTTGAAGAAATAATGGCTGAAAAATCCCAATGTCCATAAAGCCAACAAACTCCAAACAGGATAAACTCAAAGAGATGTACATTAACACACATTATATTCAAACTGTCAAAGACAAAAACAAAGAGAATCTTGAAAACAGCAGAAGAAAAGTTACTCGTCATGTACAAGGCATCTTTAATAAAACTAACTGCCAATTGTTCATTGGAAACCATGGATGCCAAAAGCAGTAGAATGACTGTATTTAAAGTGCTGAAAGAAAAAAAAACCTGACAAGCCAAGAATTCTATATTCGGTAAAAGTACCATTACAAAAATGTAGGGAAAGAGGCACCTGGCGANNNNGTTCAGTTGGTAAAGCATATGACTCTTGATCTTGGGGTTGTGAGTTCAAGCCCCATATGGGTGTAGAGATTACTGAAAACAAACAAACAAAAAAGCCAGAATAATTAAGACATGCCCAGATAAAATGTGAATTCATCAATAGACCTGCCCCACAAGAAATACTGAAGAGCAGTGCTTCAGGCTGAAATGAAAGGACACTAGACAGCAACTTGAAGCCCTAGGAAGAAGAGCTCCAACAAAGGTAACTATACAGGTAAAACATAAAATCCATATTAGTGTATTTTTGATTCGCAACTCTTTTTATTTCCTATTAAAAGATAAATGCATAAAATAATTATCAATCTATATTAATGGGCATACAATGTCCAGAGATGAAATGTGTGATAAGAACAACATAAATAAGAGGCAGAGCTATATAGGAGCAATTTTTATAAGCTATTGAATTTAAATTGCTATCTATTTAAATTGGACTGTTATAAATTTATGATGTTGGTTGTAATCCCCACAGTAGTCACCAAGTAAATAGAAAATGTATGGAAAAGGAAATGAGACATGTCTTCGTCTGCTCAGGCTGCTGTAACAAAATATCATAGACTGAGAAGCTTATTGAAAAGCAGAAATGTAGTTCTCACAGTGCTGGAGGCCGAAAGTCCAAGATCAGAGTGCCCACATGGTTGGCTGAGGGCCTCTGAGTCCGAAGTGAGGGCTCCACCCTCAGGACCAAATCATCTCCCAAAGGCCCAACCTCCTCATACCATTACCTTGAGAACTAGGATTTCAACATATGAGTCTGGGGTGGGGGGAAGGAGGACACACACATTCACACCAAAGCAGGGATGGATGAAAAAGGTATACTAGAAAAAAAATCAAACACAAAAGAAGGCAGCATTGGATACCAAGTAAAAGAGAGACAGAAAACAGACTTGCCAGGGGTGGAGGATTGGCGGGGGAGGGGGTGTAGTAAATCCTTAAGGAGCACAGTGTTTTATTTTGGAGTAATAAAAATAATTTGGATCTAGACAGAGGTGACAGTGGTATAACATTGTGAATGTATTAAATACTACTGAATTATTCACTTTAAAATGATTAATTTCACGTGAATTTCGCCTCAATGGAAAAAAAGTGAGCAGGAAAAAGAAAAATACCTCTAATTTTGTTTTCATTCTTCCAGTAGCAAAAGCTTATCCCTTGTAAGAACAGAGTGGACAAAATGGTCTTCTAAAGAACGAGACACCAATAGTAATTTTAGAATCATCTCAGCCTTGCCTCTACCCAGAAAATCTTAATCAAGTTGCAAATCCATTTGGAAGTTTTACCCCTTTGTTCTCATCTCTCTGAAAGCAAAGTTAAAATGCATGTTCATTTGTTATATTGAAGCTTGGTGTCATCAAAAGGCTGAGAGTTTCACATATACAACAGTGGAAAAAGGGGAAATACCAAAAATACCCCCTGTTAAACCCGCAAATTCAAGTAATTACTATAATAAACTCCAATATTTCAGAGAGCAAAGTTTAACCTGAATTCATTAATTTAGAAACTGTTTTTAAGATTCAACAATTAAAATGTGCCAAGAAAAAGCTTCTTCCCATTATGTTTAAAACCTATGTCAAACCACGTCAATATTTGGAAACATAAAGGCAAAGCAGCCTTGGCCAGGATAAACATTTTATGTTTGGCTTGCAATCCCTTGATGCCCTTCCCATTGGCCAATAAAAAGAAAAAGATAGAAACACTCATTAATAATCTTAAAACCTCTGCCACACATTTTATGAATATATAAGGCTTAAAAACCCAGGTCTGGATTAAAGAACCTAGCCAACATGGTTATTGTGTGCAACTTTAAAACCCATGATTTCTGGAATTCAAGACTGAATGACAGGAGGTGTGAACGGATTCAGATTAAGCCCTTACCTGGTACCAGCACGACTGTGCAAACACATTAGTGTTCCTCCCCACGAACCCCATAATGCTGCCCACGTTTCACACATGCTGCGAAGGCCAGAATCAAAGTCACGTACGAGCGAATGAAAGTTTACATGTAGCGTCTCTATGACTGATAAAAATAATAAATTGTCCCAATTCTGACCCACGTATCCTAAAATACTCAGAAGACTTGAATGAGCTGTCACAGTTTCTAGGTATAATGACATAATCCTGAAGAGCTGGATATGAACTTGAAAAATCAGGGCTGCCCTTCCCTGAGAGAGAACATGCTGCTTCCTGCGAGGCTGCACCTCACTGAGTACAGAGGCTTCCGCCACCCCAGACTCTGAGGACGCAGCCTTCGTGGTTCCTACTGCCTTGGACACCTGAGCTCCGGAAGAATCCATGGCCATGCTGCTCCCAGGATCTCAGGCTTTGGTTATCTCTAATGCCCCAAGAAATTATTTTCTTAATTCTCCAACATTCTAGACCAAAGTGTGGACCTTCTTCTTGAGTGCATGTAACAGACATCTTCTTACGTGTCATTCTCCTCACGGTGAAGGCTCTCTCTACCATCCAAGAACATGTGGGTGCCACCACACGTTCCTTCAAGGGGACGGGGGTACGTACAGTCACTAGATATGCAGGAGAAAATGAACACCAAGTCAGGGACCCAGAAACCGGGGGCAGCAACAGCAATGTGGCAAACCTTTCGCTACTTTTTGATGGTATTTCTGGTTCTCTCTGGAGGTCTTTCTCTATCTACTTGATCAACTGGTTCTCTCCCCCCTCCCAGTTTTGGCTTCACGGATCCATCATAGCCAAACCAATCTAAGCTTTATTTGGCTTTCCAGCTCCACTAACCCCTGCCCCCTGGCAACTGCATTCTCTGTTTTGAACAGTTTCTCGGGGCATTCTTTTTTTTCTCTCCCAACTTCTCTGAGGAATAACTGACAAATAAAATTGTGTATGTTTCAAGTGTACAACATGATTTGATATACATGTACACATGAAGTGATTACCAAGATCACGATAGCTAACACATCCATCACCTCAAGGACACAGTTAACTCTTTTATTTATTTTTGTGTGGACAGAACGCTTCGGATCTCAGCAGCCTTCAGGTATACGACACCGATTTAACTACAGTCGCCATGCTGTACATTAGATCCTCAGCAAGTTACTCTTGGCACTGAAAGTCTGCATCTCGGGGCATTCTTGTTGGTATAGCCTGTCTTTTGAGTCGGTCCACGTCAGAACCCATACAGACACCTCCTGACAGTGACATCCAAGATCCTACTGGCCGTGAGGACAGTCATGTGACTCACTTCCATGCTGGGGGAGATAGGGATGGGGAAGACAACAATAGAATCTCAAATACTACCACCATTCTTATTTCATAGTCTCTCCTACCACCTAATCAGTATTTCAGGCCTTTCACTCAGCATGCAAGAAAGTCAATCACTATTTTAATCATTCACCTTGTAACTTCTGTAGTTTCTAATTAAACTTCAGAATTCCCCCCCCCCCATTCTGCTATGGCAATCCCCAAAAGTTATAGGTTTGACAAAGGTTTTCAATCATCGGTGGTTAGCAAAGATTCCTATTTCAGGAGATCTCTAAGAATGTCTTTGACCTTGAGCAAAGGGTTAGAATAGAGGCAAAATTCATATTAGTTCTGCACATAATGGGTTGTCATAAGGTCCTATTGCCTGATACTGACCAGGTCAAAAATGCTTTATCTCTTTATATTTATATAACGGGTCTAGAACAAGGAGGATTCTAGTCCTGAAAAAGAAGCTTGTCTGCAATCCTTGAAATAGAGAATTCAGGACGCAACTCTGGAGATTAAGGGATAAAAGTCAGTAGCCCAACTTGGCTTCAGTGAAACATAAAAGAAAGTGGATTACAAGGCTATTTGAATATTACATCAGGTAATGAGGTTAAATTGAGACATTCTTACTCTAGTTACTCCATTTCTATTGCAAAGGTGACTTGAAGAATACCGCTCCCTATCTACAAACTCATAAATGACACTTGCTCAGTAATAGGAAAAAAAAGTTCAATCCAAATTCTATGAATATAATGAACCTGAAATAATGCACAAGAAAAAACTGAATTAATATTGGTGTAAAAGTCCCATCTGCACCAAATTAACTTCTGGAGGCATTAGTCGACTATTATGAAACCCACATATTCAGGAACTTCATCAACTTTGGAGTTGAATTTGAATCCTGACTCTGCCATGTACTGTTTGTTATCTCGGCCAAGACACTTATCTCCTCTGAGCCTCGATTTCTTCAATAGGCCAAATGGAAACAGCACGTCCTGTTTTGGACGCCTGTGCGTGCTCACTGGAATGATCACCTACAGGCACCCAGCACAAAGCACAGGCCAGGGCAAGCAGTGAAACGTCCACTTCGCTCCCTGCCTGCTATTTAAGTTCTTAGGTGATCTCTTTTCCTTTGTATTTGATCTGCTGCCCTCTGTTTGCTGACAAGGTGCTTGCAAATGAGTTAATATCTGTGTCTAAGGGTTTTCTTCTATATTGTAAGAGGATGTTGCCTGCAAATATTACACTGTACCAGAATACAACCTTAGCACAGACCCAGGTTTCTTTAAGGTTTTCAAGTGCACCTAGTTAAATCCACTAGGTAATAGTTTTCAGGGGTATTTGCAGCCTAAGCCTAAAGACTACACATAAGTACCCTGATGTGTAAGGTTTATTTGTTGCCAAGGGCTCATTTTCTTTTTCTAGATTAGATTAATCACTAATTCACTTTATATCATGAACTCGAGCTTCCCAGAATAATTGTTTCAGTCTGCCGAGGCTCACTGTTAATTTCCAGTCGGGTTTTGTCAGTTACACAGAGCACCTCAAGAACGTTCTTATTTTTATACCCAAGAACCTAAAAATTAGTAAGTCCTCTCTCCAGTTCAATAAAATTAAGGAAAAAAAATTCAATAGGTAAAGCTAGAGAACAATGAAGTTAATCAGGGAATCAGAATCCCATATAGAGGCTGTCAGAATTGAGTCTTATAACAATCACATGCTAGGCCTATAAATTCTTTTTCTAAAAAAAAAAATGAGGCACCGTCTTGGGGCACCTACTAAACTTTGCTAAGGATGTAGCCCCATAATAACTGCATCTCTGATGCTGTGAACCTCCTCTGTGTCCTAGTAAACTTTTGCTCATTAATCATAGCAAGTGACAGTAACCAATGTCTATGGTTTTTACAATATGCTTTGCATTCTTTTAATGTGGGTATCTTAACTCCCTTCAATCCTCACGGTAATCCTATGAGGTAGATGTTATTATTAACACCATTTTTAGAGTCAGGAAAATCGAGGCACAGAGTTTAAATGATTTGCCCCAGGTCACAGAGAGAGGAAGCAGCAGAACCAGGATTCAAATTCAGACAGTCTGACTTCAGAATGCTTGTGTTAATCACTACCCTGTGCTGCCTCGAGTGTCCTGAAAACAAAGATGCTCAAGGTACATAATCCTCATTGTTCACACTCCTTGTCATCTCCCATCAAAGAAATGATTCCATGCATGTAAGTCACAGCTTCACACAATCATTCCAATTACCATCTGATCCTTTCTTTTCACTTTAAAATCTGATACCTTATTTTTTTTAAATTAACTTTATACAAACAACAAAGTGACTCATCACCCCTAAAGAACATGCTTACTCAAATTCCAGTGCCCATCGGGGTGTTAGAAATAGGTACCGAAGGGAGGCCTCACTAGTCACGATTTAGATATTAAGTCTCACATCTTTTAAATTTCGCTTTACAAAAATGATATTAGGAAAGATGGTCTCTCAAGAGCTATGCAAATTGATTTAATCCTGCTTAAGCTCCTAATCATTTTCCCACTCTTTTCTTAAAGCAAAGTTCACTTTATTTAGTATATAATTGATATATCACAAGCTGATGAGCAAGAAAGGAAAGATAAATCTCGGGTTCCACTCAGTGATCTATATGAGTAATTATTCAAAACAAAAACTGTGTATCTGTCCTAACCTGGACCAAAAGACCAATCAATGAAAATGAAAAAACAAGCAAAAAACAAACAAAAAACCAGAGAGGAAGGCAAACCAAGAAATAGACTCTTAACCATAGAGAACAAACTGATGGCTACCAGATGGGAGGTGGGGTGGGGGATGGGGGAAATCAATGATGGGGATTAAGGAGAGCATTTATGATAAGCATTGGGTGTTGTATGGAAGTGTTGAATCACTATATTGTACACCTAAAACTAATATCACACTGTATGTTAGCTCATTAGAAATTAAATGATGAAATATAAAAACACAAAAAATATATATACTACTAAAAAAAAGAACAAATATCATCTGAATCACGAAAGGTACTAGTAGAAAAATAACTTTGACCCTTAATGCCATGCATTCTTTTCAGGCTCTATAGACACCTAGACTAGGTGGGGGTAGCCCTAGGCAGCAGCAGATTTTTTCAGAAATAGAGTAAAACACATGGTTCCCACAGTCAATATCTGATAGGTAGGCCAGGTTATACTCCTCTGTCAGAGAACCTATGTACCATAATATTCTTAGACTTCCAGGAACTCACATTCCAGCAGAGGAATGTAAACACCATGCATACATATAAAGTTAACTCTCCCTGTATCTCCCAGACCCACGTATACATGCAAATTAGCCATCACTACAATTTCCTGTTAACATATATTCAAAAATGTAATACATCGCATACATTTGCTATGAGGAAAGATAATTCTTCTAAAAGTGCCCAGCATGCAGTAAGCACTCAACAAATCACATCCATTATTATAAGAGGGTCGTTACAATCAACCTGAGAAATACAGAGTAATGTACTTATGGCTGGAGTCAAAGACTTTCTATCAGCTAAAATGCATGTATAACCATATGTTATAAGTCTATTGTTTGTCCCAATTTGCTGAAAATATGCTGAAAGGATTTTTCTTTAAAAGCCCAAATGTAATCACCCTAGCACATTAAAAAAAAATGTGTACATTTTCTTACACATCCACACAGGGTAGTTCACACACTGCCACTTACATTTATAGTATTCATTAACCTACCTTAGCAAATGTGTGGGCTTTTACTAAGTAGGTGTATTAGTTGCCAGAAATCAAAAGACGACCTGACAGGCTCAGCTCTCAAAGAGGCCTTGTTACAGTATGGAAATATTTCTGGATTTGTGACTTGACTTATTGCTTCAACCTGAGCGTACTATCTTTTTACTCTTCTACTGTGCTTCCTACAGTTTGAGAATTTGTCATTTTTAGTTAATCTGGAGCATGTTTTTTATTTGTCTTAGGTTTATAGTGTGGGATCTAAATGTTGGCTCCAAATTGCCATTTATCTATGCCAATATCATTCGTGAACAATTCTTGGGTCTTGTTAGATAATAAAATAGACCCGCTTTGCTAGCTAGTGATTCTCCGCTGCCCTCTGGGTTTCTATTATCTTATGTCAGCCCCAGCACCATATCACTTTAAGGACTAATGTTTTAAGTTGAGCTCTAGTATTCCATGGGTTCAACCTTTTCCCCAGATCTGTTGTTAGAGTATATGCTATTGGACTTCCTGGTCCACTTATTTTCTGCATGAATTTTAGAATCACATCATTTCAATGAAGATTTAGGTTTCGCTTTAGGGAAGAAAACTCAACATGTGGAGGCACCCATACATAAAGGCAGAAGTAACGTTAACGGATTTTCCCAGTCTACATTAAGAAAAAAAAAGAACTTGATACTTTGCAGAAGCCTTAAAATGCCAAAATTTAGAAGAGTAAGATGGGTCGAAAATACAGGGCCTCATAGTAAAAGATGCTGAGTTCCTTTCTTCCTGCGTACTGTAAAACAACTGGCTCCAACTTGTTCTAGTTCATTAAAAATAAAAGGAAAAAAATGGCTAATAGCAAATTCAAGAGGGTAGCTTGGCTCTTGGTAATTTAATTCTAAATGTAATAACATGCTTATTAAAAATGGAAGGTCACTCTTCCAAAAATTTCCCTAAAGGCACAGCTGCCAAATTGACTTCTGATCTAGTCTTTACAACATTATTAATTCAATGACATAATAAAGCTGGCAAGGGAAAGCTTCATGTCTGCCTCACAAAGGGAGAGAGCAGTGCCTGAGAGAGAACTTTGCATGTTTCCTAGAAAAGTGACCTGAAAAAAAAATTCAGCTTATGTTGTTTTGTTTGTTTGTTTGTTTAACTGCTCTGATAAAGGACTGAAAATGCTTTCCTCTCACCTTTAGGAAAAGCCTAGCAAACTGGAATTCCTACTTCCCTTGCCTTATATACTTTGTGTTGCCTTCATGTGTTAGCAACAAAGCATTCTACATCCAGTGGCATAGAGATAGCTTATCCCAGGATGAGCCCCAGGGATTTGGTCTAATAGCAAGCTGGCCTGGAGAAAAAGCAGAGCCTCCTTGCGGGTTCTCCACATCCCAGGCTGAAGACCGTCGAAAGGCACCTGGCTTGGAAGTCGGGCTCCAAACTATGACTTGGCAGCAAACTCTAATTAAATGAAACTTGACCGCAAAATGCTTGTTGATCTTCACTTGTCTAAAGTTCCAGACTCTGCCGGACAGCAGGTTGAAGCCTGCTAGTGTTATAATCAGCACAATCTATAGCTTTTGGAAAGCACTTAGTCTAACTAGGTTTCAAAGGGTCATGTCCTCCTATTTGCAATGTGAATCACACTACGTCTGCCCGTAGACACTGACGTGCTTTCCCACATGCCTTAGCAGTATCTTATATATACCCCACCTTGAAAGGGAGACAATTTTTGAAACAGCTTTTATTCAAATGGATCATTCAGTCTTTAACATTAACCCCCCTTTACAAACTTTTCTGTGTCTTCTTCCTTTAATTTTTATAAGTACCAAAAAGTAAATAACTGCATAATATTATCATGAAATCTTACACAGGTATCAATACCGTCATCCACTGGTCACCAGGACAGACTGGCAGAACCATGCTAGGTTTACTGGCTTGCTGTAATCAGGGAACCAGGCTGTGGGGGGCTGTGGGGTGGCTTGTTACCGATTTGGGTCCTGTTAGGTGATTTTAAGAAAGGTTCACAGAAGCATCATTTGCTCTGGATTAGGAACTGTCAGAAAGCAGGGGGAAACCTGTGATGGGGTGCCTTGGTAATTTTATCTAGAAGATGGGAAGACCAAACAAAAGCTAAATTGTTAATGGGAAAAGAAGCAGCAGTCATCATATCATCTGGGAAAGGAGAATGTCTGGTCATTTTTGTGGTTTGGACATAAGTCATTCTAAGTGTATATCTGCCTACATGGTAAACTTACCAATTCTTAGAACTTCTGCAAGTAATACAACTTAGGGAATCCGCTACAAACACCAAAGAGCTGTTGCTGAAGCAGCCACTCAACAATCGGACTGACCCTCACTTACGCAAAAGACAACAGGCATAGCCATACCAGCCGGCTGGGTGCCAGCGGTCCAACAGAGTCTGCTGTCTCTATTAGTTCCTAAAGCTTCCAGAACTCCAGACTCCGAGCCATTAAACTAACGTTCTTTAGGAGATGACACCATCATTTGAACATGAACAGCAGAAGAACCAGAAGTAATGTTTCCTTTATAAAACTAATAGCATCTAAAAGGCAAAAGATGACCATTCCAAATATTTTACGGGATGGCAACTTGCAGCTTCTGGGACACATCTGACCTGCAGCAACTGTTCACTCAAGACCATGCTCCCTTAAGTGGGTAGGGATTCACCCATTAGGTGTGCCCTGAAGGCTGATTGTGCAGCAATCTTAACTAGTCCACCAGACACCGTTTTAGTCAGAGATGCTAGTAAAATTACCTGTTATCTTCAATCCTGGTGTGCTACATGTATCACAAACTTTTTCTTCTCATTTCAGAGATTGACAGCTAGTGGCCTTAAGCCTGGATCTAATGTAAAGACAGGACTTATTTGGGCCATGTGGAACTCTTAAAACATTGGTTTCCAACATGTCAAAATCTGAGATTTTAAGTAAAAATCTGGGTTTCTGTCTTCTCTTGTCCCAGCCCGCTGCAGGCACGTACTTTGCCTGTCTCGCTCTGGATGCCTTCTGCACATGTAAACTCCCACTTTGCAGAAAGGGACACTGAGGCACAAAGTCAACTTCTAGGACAGGAGGGAGAAAATTCTCCAGTGTGTTGTAGCGTGCTCATTAAATCATGCTGCTCCTAGGACTTCCCTGTTCTCAGCACCCCACAGGTCTCCAGACCAAGCATCTGGAAGAGAAGCACTTCCTCCCCCCGTGTTCACACCCTGCTCTCCTGACCCGAATGCCAAGGAGCAACCCCCAATTCACTTTATATGGCTCTCTGGAGTTAAAAGCAAGTATAGCCCCTATGTCAAAGCTTTTCCCCAACCTCCTTGGACACTTGATATCTTAAATTAGTGAATAAAACATACTTACATAACAGATTGTGGATTTTAGTGATCTGAATCCATTAGGACTTTTAAGGAAAAAATAATCAAAATTGAAATAGTACAATTCACTAAGAATCACTTCATTTAAGATAGCATTTTGGTCATAAGTGAGAGCTACATTTTAGGAACAACTTCATTATAATGTAAGCTAACATTTCAGTGTTCATGCTTTGTCAGACACAATTCTTCATGCTTTTCCGTGTATGAACCTATGTAGTTCTCATAACTTGCCTGGAGTACCATTATTATCCCCATTTTAGCAAAAAAAAAAAACAAAAAAAGAATAAAAAGAAACTGAGGCACAGAATGTTAAAGTAATGGGCCCCTAGTTACACAGGATGGAATCAGGATTTCAGGCCAGGCACTGGCTCTACCTATGATTTCCTGCTATTGCTATTCCATTTGTCAAAAGACTCTTAGAAATTAGCAAGTGGTGTGGCACTCGGGAAGAAGGGCCTGTTTATAATATTCCTTGAAATCAGGTGACCTAAACCATGACAGCTGATGAGCCGGCAAAATGGCTGGCACTCCCAATCCATCCTGCATGTTTGTATACAAGTACTGCTAGAACAAAATATAAATCACACAGGGTGCACAGCACATTCACTGCGATAAAGTTGAACCAGGATTCGTTTACACTACAAAAAAATGGAGAGTTAAATAATTATGTTGCAAGATCTAATACAGTTGATTATTTCCTTTAGTGACGTGCTTGGGGCCATCAAGTTGGGAAGCAGCACGTTGATGCTTTGGTTTAGCTCTGAGGAATCTAAGGGATCTCCTTCCAGTCAGAAGTATTTGGCAGCTGCTCGGACACTCCCCAGAGGGGTCTCACCTGTCTACCAAGAGGGATAATCGCGGCGGGGCAGCGTTTCAACAACTGCGCAACATCACCATCTCCCACCGTGCCTAGCCCTGCTGGTATCAACAGCAATCGTCATATTACAATGATGTCAGGAACTCCACTGAGGAAGCAAGGAGATTAGATGCATCGCGGGCGATAGCACATTGCACCAGCGAAGAATGCGAAGCTTTTCCAATTCTCCCCTCACCTCAGACACCACCTATAAAACACTTAGTTTCACTGAGAGGTTCGTCCTGGCCTTCTTCCGGCCATTTTCACCATTGTCAGTAAACCAGGCAATTCGTGTAACCCTGAACAAGGTTTGGAGGCTTCTCTTGAACATGGTGGAGTGCCAAAAGGTACCCTAAGGAGGGCGGATATCTGTGGAAAACTCCTCAGACTCATTGGATGATCAAAACCACGTCACCAACAAGGGTTTCAAGGAGCCACCTGTACAACATCACCTGCAGAGACTTCAAAGTGGACCCCAGTGAGAAGACACTGAAAAGACAGAGACAGGCACCTGTCTATGCCTACAGTCCACAGGCACAGAGAGGGGCAGACACAAGCTCTTCATTCAAAGATCCACCCACCCAAAAGGACACCATACATTAGCTGGGGTCTGAACATAGAATTCCCACATTTTCTATTTTGTAAGGCCAAAGGACAGCCTAGTGATTCAGTGCAGTGACTTAACATCCTAAGAACTATTTTCAAAATGCTGTCACAGTCTTTATTTTTTTAATTAATTTATTTATTTGAGAGAGAGAGAAAGCACACATGCACATGTGAGCAGGAAGAGGGGCAGAGGGAAAGGGAGAGAATCCTCAAGGAGACTCCCCACTTAGTGCGGAGCACAACGTGGGGCTGGATCCCATGACCCTGAGATCACGACCTGAGCCAAAATCAAGAGCTGGACGCTCGACTGAGCCATCCAGGTGCCCAAAACACTGTCACAGTCTTTAAAAGAAATTCACTAGAAAGCACACATGAGCAAACTAGAACTGCTCTCTATTTGCACCTGAAAACTATTTTGTTAGATCTCGAGGCAAACAATAATTTCTAAAGTGCGCCCCTTCATGCATTATCTTCAGGGTATATGGATAGAAAGCAAATGTCACCATCTTTCTCCCCACCTTTCTCCCCATGGCCAGTTCTTCTGCATGTACCCCAATTCACCCAGCTCTCTCTTCTACACCTGCATCTAACTGGCACCGAAACTTCAATCACACCTCTTCACTCTGAAATCTAATCCTGATTCTCCGTTCCAAGTAAGTCTACCTAAAGTTCACATTCCTCTGCCTGGAGAACTGCAGCAGACCTTCCCAAGCTTCCTGACAGTCCTTCTTCTCTTCCATCAGAGTCTCCACATTGCCAGACGGCTGCTGCTAAAACACAGATCCACGCATTAATTTAACCAATGTATCGAGTGCCCACTGTGTGCCATGTACTATGTGTTGGGAGACAGCAGCAAAAAGATCAGAAACTCCCCGGCCCTCAAGGAGCTACAGTCTAGCAGGGACAAGTGACACTAGATGAGTGGTCACAGGGAATAAGCCATCAGGATGGAAGACGGGCTGTTCCAAAGTATACGGCAGAGGACAGAAGCTAGTGAAAGGCTCCAAGATGACATCTTAGGGGAAATGACAGCGCAGCTGAAATCTAGAGCTTGGGGAGTAATCAGCGAGAGTGGGGGAAGTAGTAGAGAGGACCACATGTAAAAGGAACAGCAGGACAATTCAAGGACAAGTGACACAGTTCAGGAACTGAAAGAAGTCCGACGGAGCCCAGATGCAGCGTGTGCTTTAACCACTCCGCTGAAAGGGAATCGAGGGCTTTCCTATGCACCAATAATAGCCAATTAAAACCAAGAAAATGTCATTGTTTTCACCAACTCAAAGAGAAAATGAAAGAAAATTCCATGACAATGAAAATCCACACATAGAAGAAATAATCTTAACAAGAAAGGGATGAAAATTACACAAAAAAAGGTGATAATGTATAACAGACCCTGTTTTGAGTGACATGTTTAAATGGGAACAAACACTACATTATTCTGAGTGGACAGATGAGAAATGTTTTTAAAAGGAAGAGTAAGGAAGACGGTAGAGCAGTCTCACCCGACAGGCAAACATGTTCTAGAGCTCTCCTCCTGTAGACTGTGACATTGGCATAAGATCACACTGCAAACAGAGCCCCATAACGGTCTCTGGACACCCTGGAGTTTAACACATGGTAAGGGAGGAATCTTAAATGAGCAATGAAGGAAAAGATTGCTCCATAATTATTGCTGGAACAACAAAATATACCTTTATCGGGAAAAATATAGTTAAATCAGTCTTCCTCATCTCTGCTTGCACATCGCAAGCTCTTTGTGATATTTCTAAGAAACAAACATTCTACGATCTCACCACCCCACTCCACCCCATCCCCAAATTTAAGATTCAATAAGTCTAGAAGAGGATTGGATGAAGCTCTTTAGAGGAAGAACTTCAGGGGATCTGATCATGAAGCTCATTGTTTAGAGTCTTATTTCACATCATAGGTCAGATTAAAATTCAAAATAGTTTTATTAGACATACCATAAAATTAAGTGAGAAGAAATTTTTAGATCTCTGATCATGAAGCTGGAACACTGAATCATTGTTTAGAGTCTTATTTCACATCATAGGTCAGATTAAAATTCAAAATAGTTTTATTAGACATACCATAAAATTAAGTGAGAAGAAATTTTTAGATCTTTAATTTCTAGATAGAAGATGGTTCTCTAAGTTTAAAAACAATGAAAGAAATTACAAACAAAAAATCTGACTAAAAATGAAAGATAACCAGAGAAAATCATTTACAACCAAGTTGTCAGTTAGATGATGAATATCTTCCATACATGAAGACACAGCTTGTAAGAAATGATAAGAAAAATACTTGCATCATAATTGACAAGAGAGAAACAGACATGTACAATTTAACCCCAAAATGACTTTCAAATAAAGCCAAAGCTTATTCTTTAAAAGGTCTAACAAATTCCCGCAGTAACACTACACTACTAAACAAAATCTCAAACAAATAAATCAAATGAAAATGAGAGATGCTACCATCATAAACCTGAGAATCATAGCTTTGAACAACTTCAAGTCAATTTTGTTGAAAATTTAATGATATAAATAAACCTGGAGGGGGCAGAGGAAGTATAGCCTAATAACCTGACTTCCAAAGAAAAAGAAACCTGAGTAATCTTATGATTACGGAAATTGACTCAATAGTTTAAATCTTTCCACAAAGAAATATCCAGGTGAGTTCTAGGAAGAAATAATCCCAGCTTTATCCAAACTAAGAGCAGACTAAAGCAGGGACCAGGTTCCTAAACCATTGTGAGTTACAGAACTCTGATGTCATAACCCAATAAGGACAATTCAGGAAAACAAAAATTTTAGACAAATTATACTCGAAGATAGGTATACTATTTTAAATAAATATTTACACACGAAAGTCCATAATGAATAAAAAAATAATTCATCATGACCCAGTTGAATATTTCTAAAAATGCCTGATTGGTTTGGTAAATGTAATTTAAATATCAAAAGATGTTTAAAAGTTATATAAAAAATCTATAATAAGCATCATTTCTAAAAGTAAAACATGGGAAGAATTCAGGTCAAAGAAAAGCAAAAGTAGCCCCATGACTACTTCTACCTGGCAGCATGCAAGAGGGCCCTAGTCCACAAGGTAAGTCAAGAAAGGGAAATAAACCACCAGGACTGGAAAGATGTACCCAAATATCATTCAAAGGTTGTCAAGCAGAGAAAGACAATTATCATATGGTTTCACTCATTTATGGAACATAAGAAGTAGGAAGACAGGTAGGAGAAGAAAAGGAAGAATGAAGGGGGGGTAAACAGAAGGGGGAGTGAACCATGAGAGACTGTGGACTCCGGGAAACAAACTGAGGGCTTCAGAGGGGAGGGGGTGGGGGATTGGGATAGGCTGGTGATGGTTATTAAGGAGGGCACGTATTGCATGGTGCACTGGGTGTTATACACAAATAATGAATCATGGAATATTGCATCAAAAACTGGGGATGTACTGCATGGTGACTAACATAACAAAATAAAAATTATAAAAAAAAGGTTGTATTATTATTTACTTTAAAAATTCCAAGGGAATCTAATATTAAAATTAATATTAGAGCCTAGCAAGTTTCCTAGATTACAAAATAAAATACTAAAATTTCATTTAGAAATATCAACAATGTACATAGAGAAAATAAAATTCTTGAAAAGTTATTATGTATCATAGCATATAAACACAAGGTATCCAGAAAGAAATCTCAAACTGTATGGGAACCCTTTAAGGAGAAATTATAAAATTTTATTGGAAAGACATTGAGGAAATACTAAATATTTAGATGATGCCATGGATTATATGACTTTAATATCAAAGATGTCATTTCTTCAGAAAATGACCTATAGATTAAGTGCAATTATATGCGAAATCTCACCAGAGTACTTACATAAAAGAAGAGACTAGTGTCAATGAAAAGAAGTGTCAGAAACATATGCACACATACGGGCACTTCACTGATAAAAGAGCTGGTGTTTATGATAATCAGGGAGAGAACAGATAACCATTCAATTAATGGTGCTCATACACTTTTACAAAATTGCTTGTGCCCATAGAATAAAATCAGATTGCATCTTCACATCCTGTACAAAAATCAATACAATACTTACGTGTGAAAGACAAAACCGCCAAAAACGATGTATAAAACTACCTTTATGATCTCAAGGAAAGGGTTTCTTAAGACACAGAAAGAATGAGCCATAAAAAGGAAAACCACTGATTAACCTGACCGCATCAAAATTACAAACTTTCCTCCATCAAAAGAAACCACAGAGAGAGTGCAAGACAAGCCATGAGGTAGGAAAAGATATTTGCCACATGTACAAATTAATAAAATTTTAATATTCAAAATATATAAAAGAATCTCTACATATTGGTAAGAAAATTATAAACAACCCAATAGAAAGACAGTAATAAGCACTTCACAAAGGAGGTCGCCAAATGCAGACTGGCAAAAATTAAGTCATCTTTTCTTATGAGACCGAGGGTTGGAAAGAAGGAACAACAGAACCTCTAATGCAGGAAAGTATATAAATTGCTACCACCACTGTGAAAAGCAGTTGGCATCATCTCACAAAGTTGAATATGCTCGAACATGATGACCCAGCAATTGCACTCGCGGGCTTACACAGAGAATGCCGCACACAGCCAGGCCCGCATACAAGCATGTTCATGAAAACCCGTAACAGCAAAACACTGCAAGCACCTCAAATGTCCATCACAGGAGAAAAGGTGAAAACACTAGCCTCCAATGCCATAATAATATTCAGCAGGGAAAAGGAACTACACCTGTATCAAAACATGGCTACATTTCTCAGCAGAACTTTGCGTGATAATGAGCAAAGTCCAGAAAAGTACATACCACTTAGCTTGTAAAGCTCACAAACAAGCAAGACATACATAATGTGGGTAAAACTATTATTCTCTGGCGTTTAAAAACAAACACTAAGTTGAGGCTAGGGGCCGGAAGACAGGAGAAGACGGTGGTGGGGAACATCACTCAGGGGGATTCAGAAAGAGCCCCATCTGGGTGCTGGGTTCATGGCTGTGCACACCTCACAGCCTGCTGTACTGACTTTGTGCCTGTTGATACCCTAATTCAAAAAATGGTAAGATGGTATCTTCAGGAAAACTAAGACGATTGGATAAATTCAAGAATGCCACCTAAAAGCAAAAATTTACAAACATTACATGTGGCTTGGTGGGGGCAACAAGACTCTCCATGCGACTCTTGGGAGGTTTGGACAAGCATCTCAATACACTACCATTCCTCATGTGAGCTGAAAGCAGTCATGGGTACGAGGAAGCACCAAGGCCTTGTATATTATCAAATATAATTTAATCAGTCAACTCATATTTCTTGCCGTCTATTCAGTGCCAAGCCAGCATCTAGTGGAAACACAACAGGGAGGTTTTAAAAAGGCCCTGCTCCAAGTAAGAGTATTTGATAATAAGTTGCTCAAGACAAAAAGCTTCCAGAATTCCAAGATATTCCTTCTCTATCCTCCAGATCCACTCCCCAAATCCCTCTCCATCTTTCCCACCAATCCTTGAGGTCTTAGCACTGGGCCTCCACCATTTGGTGATCTTGGCACCACCCGTGTCTCTGCCCTCATCCTGCCTTCCCTGATCCAGCCTCCAGGCCTGCAAATCTGGACAGGAAGCTTCACTGAATCCCCACAGAACATCAGGGAACATTCTTCTTGCTTAAACAATCGTGCAGAAGCTCCATTTACAACAAACGATCCCAGTCTCAAGATAGCTTGCATTGCTGACTCTCCATTAAGCGGGGAGTCCCTGGAGGGTTCCGAGAAGCCAGTCCCTTCCTTCTTTGTCTCTCCAAAGCAGAGTGCCTCAGCGTAATTACAGCAATTCTGTTTCTGATAGGGGATGTGAAGACACCAACATTTTTACACAAAGGAAAAATTCAAAATTGGAGCGTGGCCTAGAAGACTTCCTATCGTCTGGCTCAGGCCAAGTTTTGCAGCCCCTCTTCCACCACCAGCAGACAGTACTTCCTGAGCCACTGAACAGAAATCATTCTGCGGACTAGTGCAAGGATTCCATGTACAACTAAATTTAGAAAATGCTGGATTAAATCAACGTAAGCTGGTTTCTTGGCAAGGGGACACCTCAGAGACTTTTGAAGGGTTATGTGCTCTGAGCATCTGCAAAAGGGAAATCTGAGACGTTTCACCCTCAAGCTCACTTAGCCACAACTACCCTTTCACACAGAACACATATTTACAGCCTGCAGCACAAATATCTAGCAAAACGTCCCCCAAACATCTCCATATCCTTTAAGGAATGGTTTCTTGTTCCTCATTTTTCCCCGTATGCTTCTCTCTAATTTATTTTGTCAGGCTTAACCTTCCCAATTTTAGCATGCTTCTGTCCTGAATTCCCCCTTTATTCCCACAGCACTCTAAATATCTGGTTATGAGTTTTCATTTTTAAAATGTTATATGCGTCCTCCTCCCTTCGCCTGAACTCTATTAGGTGGGCTGATTCTAGTTTCGCACCTCAGCACAGAGCAAAGTTCCCGGCACATAGCATGAGTTGTCACATGCTAGGACACTGAAACAGCACACACACATTAATGCAAATTCCCTTTTTTCCCTAGTTTTGCTCTTGTACTTCTTTTAAATTAGAAGGAACATTCCTCAGAGCAATTTCAGGAGATATTTTTCAGCCTCTCTTAAAAGAAAAAAAGGCTCACTAATGATCTGATGATGGTTTTTATGGCTTCTAAACCAATTGCTAACCACAATGGTTAAGTGTCAAGGAGATTAGCCTTCGTGGTCGTAACCTTCAGGGAGGCCGATGCGTGGTCAGAGACCAGAGAGTTCCACGGGCAATTCTGAATCAACTTAAACCAACTTAGAGGAGGCAAATGGAAGAAATGTTTGGTGCAGGTCATCTTTCAGATGTCTTTTCACCGAAAAGAAAACAACCAACCCACCCCCACCACCACAGGAGGCAAGGGAAAACAAAGATGCGTAGACTTACTACAAAGATGCATAGACTTATTTTCAATGTCACCATTTGGCACAGGAGAATTTAAAAGAAAACATCAGTTCACACCTCCTAGGGGAGTCTTAAGAGATTATTTCAGTCATAATTTAAAAGCCCTAAATACAAACTATGACTCATTACATTTTGAATTTTTGTATAGCTTAGGATGAGTGTAGGACTTGTAAGAACTTTATTTGTGAACGTTCACTTTCTGGGCCTGACGAACACACACACACTCTAACAGCGCTTACCACAGTCAGAGCATAATGTCCCCATTTTAAAGGGCTAGTGATGTTGAGTTACTAGATATTTACTTTCAAGAAATCATTAATATTCATGGGTTCAATTTATTTGATGCCTACTCCATCAGGAGCACAGTTCCCGATTGTAGCCAGAGTCCCTTGAGAGAACCTGACGGCTTTCTGACAACTCATTTTGAGATGTTGTCTCCTGAAACAACCAACTAAAAATAGAGGCAGCTTATATGTGTGTCAAGCTTGACTGAGTTAATCTACTTTAAATTCTTACGTTTTCTGGTGAAATTCTCAGTAGGTTTGTAGATACAGCCTTAAAGTTCATTTTTTTCCCTACCTACTTTTAATATGCAGGTGGTTTTTCCATCAACAAAAAAACATTTGCGAGGCATTCTTGACGTCACTCTGATCTTGATTCCGTTGGCTATATTACATGCACCTTCTCTCACACCTAAACTCCCGGATACAAGCTTCCCCACAGACACGCCTGCATAAAGTGGTTGTTACATCATCGTCATCATCATCATGGTTATTTTATTGCTGTGGCTGAAAGGGCATAGTAAGAAAGTAAGTTTGATGCCCACATGTAAGGTTTCTAAAAAGACAAAGGGTTGATCTCATGCATACTCCCTGGTGCATTCTCTTTCTCTTTTTGAAAAAAAACAAAAACAAAAAACAAAAAAACAAGGCTGGAGTTCAAACGGGGTATTCTGAGGCTGATGATGCATATTCTCCACCCTTAGGTTCTTAGAAATCATACTGTAAGATGAAGCCCCTTAAAAACGTACTCATGAATAGTGAATATAGAGTATATAATGAATCCTCCAGGAAGGAAGGAATTTCTTTACATGTCATTCTGAAAGAGCAATAATTGCTTACTTGCTGTGTATAATCTTGACTCTGTAAAACGAAGCATACTTGGCCAGATCTACATCACTCTCTGACGGTTATTATAAAGCCTATCGCCAGGCTCAAGAGAAATCGAACTTCATTTTTCTTTGCTAATGTGGAGACATGAAGGCTTGAACAAATCATCGGGATCTTCTTCTTCAGTACTTTGAGAATCAGTGAAACATTCTTAGATACTAACTATATTCCCATGACTCAGTGCTTTCATTTAAAAGGCTGAATTATAAACAGCTTGTCACTCAGGCGTAACAGCTTACTGGTAGTAAATAAGCTGTGTGGCTCTGAGGTGCCTTCCAGGGCCTCCGCACTGGGGAAGCGACAAAACACTTGGAGGGGTGAGCAGAGCACAACCTCTTTGCTCTTATACTTCCCAGCTGAGGTGGAGAATTAATAAGGTGACTCGTCACAGAAGACACAGGTTCCCACTCTTCCTCCGACTCTCTGCTAAATTAAAGATACTCTCCCACCAGGTACCGTACAAAGGGGCTCAGGATTCTACCTTTCATGTAACTCCCACCCTACCCAATGAGCTACTCTTGTTCTATGATCTCATTCATAGCCTGCAAAAGTCAACCAGGCAAAACACAGCATGGGGTGAAGAATAGGAGCTTTAGGGCAAAAACCAGGTTAGTTGAGGATACAACATAAAGCTGAAAGCAGGGAATGACTCCTATGTTGATGGTAGTAGTATTTTTAAGATACTTTTAAAAACAGTAATAATGGGGCACCTGGGTAGCTCAGTTGGTTGAGCGTCTGTCTCGATTTTGGCTCAGGTCATGATCTCAGGGTCCTGGGATGGAGCCCCACATTGGACTTTAAGCTCAATGGAGAGTCTACTTGAGGATTTCTCTCCCTCTCCTTCTGCCCCTCCCACCACTTGTACTCACTCTCTCACTCTCTCTCAAATAAAGAAATCTTAAAAAAAAAGTCACTAATGATGTCCCATGGGTCACTCTAAGGTAAATCAGCATCAGTGAGAAAGTATAATGCCTAATGCAGACATAGCATTTGTACTCTTGATCTTGTGAATGAAGCTGGAGACCACCAAATTATTCTTCACATATAAGCAGCAAGCATTTTCTTTTAGGGTCAATGTAATCATCAACCAGCAACTGACAAAATGATGTTGTATAAACACAAAGTTTAGATGACTGCAAAAACATAAGCCTCTTCTCAAATCAACTTAAGACACAAATACAAACATCCTGGAGAAGAGCTAAGTACACTAAATTTATTCTGAACCATCAGGTAGAACATTCTTCAGTCATCAAGAAATATTATTCTAAATCGACACTGTCCAATATAGTGTCTCAGTTGTACTACCCACATGTGACCAGACATCGCCGTATTAAAGAGCACAAATGAACATTCCCACCACTGCAGAATGTCCTGTTGGACAAAGGTGTTGTAAGTTCTGAAGACTAGTTTTCCCCATGCAGAAAACACAAGTAAGGTTTTCTCTTACCTAACAATTATTTGCCTGCTTGGTAAAAGCTATTCGCTTGCTTGGTCAGAAACTGTAAAGCGAAACTCTGTCAAAGTCTCAGACACCCCGCAGTCAACAATTCAAGATGCAAATAATGTAATTAAGCTATGACAACAGAGGCTCCCTGGCATTTCATAGGTGAAGCCTATAGCCTCCGGCACAGCCAAAGGTCTTTGAATCAGACATAATCCCCAGAAAATACTCCAAGTCAGTCCCAGAAGCAATCACTGTTCTTGTAAATTAAAATGAAGGATGAGAAATAGGACTCTAAGGACTTTTTTTTCAATAGATGATGCAGTTTCCTTTGGTATGTCCAGAGTATTAATAGAGAATAAACATCCTGTTCATTAGCCAATCACACTGCTCAAGTTATCAGTCAACACTCCATTTATCTGATTACCATGAACATGTATTATTAAGAAGCATATTTTACATGTATCAACATAAGAGCTGTCTCAAGATTTCCTGTAGAACCATTCCCTCAAGGAAATATTTGGAAGATCTTTCTATTCATAAGCGAACATAAGCAGCAACTAGCTGCATTTAGCAAACCACAGCTCCGTCACTTAAAATTGTTAGCCTGCAGCCAAGCTTCATCAATGAGGGGATGAACACCGATGCATGTGAAATGAGGATTAGGGCTGAGCATATTGGCAGGGAAAATCGACACTGTGAAATAAGTGTCACACCAAATAAATGTTGTCACATGAACAAGGGAAAGAGCTTAGTCTCAATTGATTAGTCATCTCTATGGAGATCTGCCACTTCTCTTGGATACATGACAGCACCTGGAGTGGGCTTTTTTGCCAGTGGGTCTGTGTGAGTTATAAATTGTTCTATGAACACATTATTTGCCACTAATTGCAAGAAAACTAGAAACATTTCAAGGCCACAAAATTAAACCTCTGAACCACCTAGCTTTGGGTTTATATGACCATATGGTCTCAATTCACTTAGAAATAAAACATTAGAAGCAAGCACAAAAAATCCTAGGTCTGGTTTTCCCTCCCTGTCCCCTGTTCAGGGAAGGTTAAAAAAAAAAAAGTGTCTTTAACAGCATGAGGGTGGTGTGCACGTCTATGATAGAATAATAAGAAGTTTCTTTGAAAGAAGTTGCCAACACAAAGCTTTCAGTATTATAAATACGTCACCATTTCTAAAGTCATTGATTTTGCCATAAAACTAAACTGTGGCTGCCATATGAACTGCAATATTATATTACCCCATCCTCCCATATCCTAAGTTCTCTCTCAATTATCAAAATAAAAGTATTAATATAAAGTTGTCATGAAAAACAGACCAATCTATGCTGTGTGTTAAACCAGCATTTGTTCCTTTGAGGTCAGGGGTTTTATACTAGAAAATTGAAGCCACACCGGCCTCAGCAGAGAGAGAAAGCAGAGGGAAAGCAGTGGGTGGGTGGGAGAGGGGTTGGGTGATCACTGAGGAAAGGCAAGAACATAGGAGGACACTTGGATGGGCCCTCTTACTAGTTTATACATCTCATTCACACTAGAACAGTCGCCAAAACCTATTGTGGTTTTCCACATATTATATGGATCATGTAGCCTAATGCAAAATATTTGGCAGCTCTTCAAATATCAGATGAAATAAGATATTTTGACCTATTATTTCAAAATGAAAGAATATTCCTAAAGAAGATTGGAAGAAAGGTATTTCTGAAGACTATGTACAAGATTAAATGACTGATTAAAGAAAATAACTTAGCCGGAAAAAGTAAAAGGATCCAAATCAATAAGGGAGAAGTGCAATTGTCACTATTTGCAGAGGACACGATACTATATACAGAGAACCCTAAAGACTCCACCAAAAAAAATTGTTACAATAAACAAATTCAAAAAAGTTCTAAAAAAGATACAAAAACATATTGCGTTTCTATGCACTAATAAAAAACTATCAAAAAGAGAAATTAAAAAAATTTACAATTATGATTTACAATTACATCAAGAAGAATAAAATACCTAGGAAAAAAATTAACAAAGGAGGGGAAAGACCTGTACACTGAAAACTACAAGACAGTAATAAAGAAATTGAAGATGATACAAATAAAGGGAAAGATATCCATGCTCATGGATTGGAAGAATATTGTTAAAGTGTTCATAATACCCAAAGCAATGCAGCGATTCAATGCAATCGCTGCCAAAATTCCAATGGCATGTTCACAGAAATAGAACAAACAATCCTAAAATTTGTATGGAACCACAAGAGACCCCCAAATAGCCAAAATAGTTCTCAAGAGACAAGAACAAAGCTGGGCAACAAAGCACCCCGATTTCAAACTATACTACAAAGCTAGAGTAATCAAAACAGTATGGTATGGCACAAAAATAGACACGGAGATTAATGAAACAGAATAAAGAGCCTAGAAATAAACCCATGCACATATAGTCAATTAATTCATGACAAAGGAGCCAAGAACATACAATGGGGAAGAGAGTCCCTTCAATAAATGGTGTTGAGAAGACTGGACAGCCACGAAGAACAAAACTGGACCAGTTCCTTACACCATACATGAAAACTAACTCAAAATGGATTAAAGGCTTGAATATAAGACCTGAAACCATAAAACTCCCAGGGAAAAACATAGGTGATAATAGGTGATAAGCTCCTCCACATCAATCTTGGTGAGGATTTTTCTGGATCTGACACCAAAAGCAAAGGCAACAAAAGCAAAAATAAGCAAGTGGGGCTACATCAAGCTGGAAAGCTGCTGCACAGCAAAGGCAATAAAAAGAAAAGGCCACCTACTCAATGGGAGAAAATATCTGCAAATCACATATAAGATAAGGAATTGATATCCAAAATATATAAAGAACCCAAACAATTGAATAGCAAAAACCAAACAATCTAATTAAAAAATATGCAGAGGACCTGAACAGACATTTTTCCAAAGATGATATCCAGATGGCCAACATACACATGAAAGATGCTCAACATCACACATCATCAGGGAAATGCAAATCAAAACCAAAATGAAATAGCACTTAACACCTGTGAGTATGGCTACTATAAAAAAGATAATAACAAGTGTTCACAAGGATGCAGAGACAAAGGAACCCTTGTGCATTGTTGATGGGAATGTAAATTGCTGCAGCCGCTATGGAAAACAGTATTAACATTCCTCTGAAAGTTAAAAACAGAACTACCACATAACCCAGCATTCCACTTCTGGGTATCTATCTAAAGAAAACAAAATCACTATCTCAAGAAGATATCTGCATCGTCATGTTCACTGCAGTGTGCAGTGCGTTGGTATTATTTACCAATCATATTTTATTATTATTAATACCCAAGAAAATGGAAGCAACCCAAATGTCCATCGATGGATGAAGGAAGGACATGGATGTGCACGCATACATGCACATGCTCACAGGCACACACCATAGAATATAATTCAGCCATAACAAAGGAAATCTTGCCATCCGCAACAACATGGATAGATCTTGAGGCTTTGAGGGCATTTTGCTAAGTGAAATAAGTTGCATAGAGAAAGACAAATACTCTATGATCTCACTAATGTGTGGGATCTAAAAACAAAGAAACAATTTTTAAAAAATGAGCTCACAGATTCAGAGAATAGACTGGTGCTTTCTAGAGGTGTGGAATAAGGGGTGGAGGAGATGGGTCAAAAGGTAAAAACTTCCAGTTACAAAAGTAATAAGTCATGGAGATGTGGTGTACAGAACGGTAGCTATAATTAATAATATCATATTGTATATTTGAAAGTTGCTAAGAAAGTAGATCTTAAAAGTTCTCAGCACAGGGTGTTATACATAAGTAATGAATCATGGAACTTCACATCAAAAACTAGGGATGTACTGTATGGTGACTAACATAATATAATAAAAAAATATTTTAAAAAGTTCTCAGCACAAGAAAAAATATTTTTGTAACTATGTACAATGATGCATGTTAACTAGACCTACTGCAGCAATAATTTCACAAGAAAAAGTATATTTGGGGCACCTCAGTGGCTTAGTTGGTTAAGCATCCAACTCTTGATTTCAGCTTAGGTCATGATCTTAGGGTCATGAGATCAAGCCCCATGTTGGGCTTGCATGGAGCCTGCTTAAGATTCTCTCTCCCTCTTCCTCTGTCCCTTTGCAGAGGTAATCACAAGCAGGCCCTAATCCAAAATGACTGGTATCCTTATGAAAATGGGAAATCTGGACCCAGACACATACAGAGGGAGAAGAGTGTGAAGACACAGGGAGAAGATGGCCATCTACAAGACCAGGAGTCTCTGAGACCACCAGAAGCTGGGAGAAAGGCTGAGAACACATTCTCCTTCAGAGCCCCCAGAAGGAACCAACCCTACTGACACCTTGGTCTTGAACTTTCAGCCTCCAGAACTGTAAGACAAATTTCTGTTGTTTAAGCCCCCCAGTCTGTGGTACTTGGTCCAGCAGCTGGAGCAGACTAATGTCAGCAGTGTGGCTCCAGCTGAGTCGGAGAAGAGAAAGGGTATGCCCACACATGGATCAGGGCGAACAGAGACAGGAAGAAATGAAAACAAGGCAGTGTATTACAAGTGTGGACTACAGAAAAAGAGCCTTAGAGTGGTGATTGGGAGGTTGGAGAAAGATTCTAGAACTTGAAAATGCAGTATGATTAGTTAACATAAAGGATCAAAGCAAAGTTGTGTGACATTATTTTAGAGAATGAACAGCTCGGACAAGAATTTGACTGAAGGAATTAACGACAAGGAAGAAAACACTGTGAATCAGAAAAAGGTTGGTCTAAAGAAAAGGACTATAAAGATCATTTGAGGCCAATAGCATGGGTGCCTAATCAACAAGGGTGAGAGCCCTAGGAGTGTCCAGCCAGGCTTTGCAGAAGTTTCACAGAGACCTAGCCATACCATGAGATGCTTTAGACATTTAAATTTTAGAACAAGTGCCCTTCTACCTGGAGTCCAAGTTCACCCAGCAACTTTCTGGGCATCTAGATACGGCATCTCAGACACTTTGGTCAGCACAAGCCATATACTCAGCTTGACAAAGAAAATGTTTTTTTAAGGTTTTATTTTTAACTCCAGTTAATACAGAGTTATGTTAGTTTCTGGTATACAATATAGTGATTCAACACTTCCATACATCTCCTGGTGCTTATCACAAGTGCCTTCCTTAATCCCTATCACCTATTTCACCCATCCCCCCACCCACGTCTCCTCTGGTAACTATGAGCTTTTTCTCTATAATTAAGAATCTGTTTCTTGATTTGTCTCTTTTCCCCCCTTTGCTTGTTTGTTTCTTAAATTCGACATGAGTGAAATCATATGGTATTTGTCTTTCTCTGACTTATTTTGCTTAGCATTATACTCTCTAGTTCCACCCATGTCCTTGCAAATGGCAAGATTTCATTCTTTTTTATGGCTGAATAATATTCTGCTCTGTGTGTGTGTGTGTGTGTGTGTGTGTGTGTGTGTGTGTGTGTGTGTAGGGGTATTTACTCCACCTTCTCTGTCCATTTATCTATTGATGGACACCTGTGCTGCTTCCATACATACCGCTGCCATTGTAAATAATGCTGCTATACACATGGGGGTGCATGTATCCCTTCAAAATAGTATTTTTTTTTTATTCTTTGGGTAAATATCCAGTAGTGTGATTGCTGGATCATGGGATAGTTCTATTTTTAACTTTTGAGGAACCTCCATACTGTGTTCCACAGTGGCTGTACCAGTTTGCATTCCCACCAACGTGCAAGAGGGTTCCCCTTTCTCCACATCCTCACCAATACATGTTGTTTCTTGTGTTGATTTTAGCCATTCTGACAGGTGTGAGGTGATATCTTATGGAAGTTTTGATTTGCATTTCCCTGATGATTAGTGACGATGAGCACCGTTTCATGTGCTTGTTGGCCTTCTATAGGTTTTCTCTGGAGAAATGTCTGTTCATACCTTCTGCCCATTTTTTAATTGGATTATTTGGTTTTGGGGTGTTAAGTTTTATAAGTTCTTTATATATTTTGGGTACTAACTATTTATTGAATATGTAACATGCAAGTATCTTCTCTCATTCTGTGGGCTAACTTTTAGTTTTGTTGTTTCCTTCGCTGTGCAGAAGCTTTTTATTTTGATGTAGTCCCAATAGTTTATTATTTTATTTTGTTTTTCTTGCCTCAGAAAAGATATCTAGTAAGAAGTTGCTATGGCCCATGGCACAGAAATACTGCCTGTGCTCTCTTCCAGGATTTTTATGGTTTCAGGTCTCACAGTTAGGTCTTTAACTCAATTTTTTTTTTGTATACGGTATAAAAAAGTGGTCCAGGGGCGCCTGGGTGGCACAGCGGTTAAGCGTCTGCCTTCGGCTCAGGGCATGATCCCGGCGTTATGGGATCGAGCCCCACGTCAGGCTCCTCCACTATGAGCCTGCTTCTTCCTCTCCCACTCCCCCTGACTGTGTTCCCTCTCTCTCTGGCTGTCTCTATCTCTGTTGAATAAATAAATAAAATCTTTAAAAAAAAAAAAGTGGTCCAGTTTCTTTCTTTTGCACATTGTTTTCCCGTTTTCCCAACACCATCTGTTGAAGAGACTGTCCTTTTCTCAGTGGATATTTTTTTCTGCTTTGTCAAAGATTAACTGGCCATATACTTGTGAATTCATTTCTGGGTTTTCTATTCTGTTCTAAGGTCATTGTGTCTATTTTTGTGCCAGTACCATACTGTCTTGATGACTACAGCTTTGTAATGTAACTTGAAGTCCGAAATTGTAATGCTTCCACCTTTGTTTTTCTTTTTCAAGATTGCTTTGGCCATTTAAGGTCTATTGTGGTTCCATACAAATTTTTTTCAATTTTATTTTATTTATTTTTATTAACATATAATGTATTATTTATTTCAGGGGTACAGATTTTAGAACTGTTTGTTCTAGCTCTGTGAAAAGTACTGTTGGTATTTTGATAGGGATTGCATTAAACATGTAGATTTCTTTGGGCAGTATAGATATTTTAGCAACATTTGTTCTTCCAATCCATGAGCGTGGAATGTCTTTTCATTTGGGTCATCTTCAATTTCTTTCATCAGTGTTTTAAATAGTTTTCAGAGTACAGGTCTTTCGCAAACTCTTGGGTTAGGTTTATTCCTAGGTATCTTACTATTTTTGGTGCAACTGTAAATGGGATTGTTTTAATTTCTCTTTCTGCTGCTTCATTATTGGTGAATAGAAATGCAATAGATTTCTTTACATTGATTTTGTATCCTGTGACTACTGAATTGGTTTATCAGTTCGAGCAGGTTTTTGGTGGAGTTTTTCAGATTTTCTCTATATTGTGTCATCTACAAATAGTGGAAGTTTTACTTCTTCCATACTGATTTGGATGCCTTTTACTTCCTTTTGTTGTCTGACTGCTGTGGTTGGGACTTCCAGTACTACACTGAATAGAAGTGGTGAGAATGGACATCCTTGTCTTGTTCCTGACCTTAAGGGAAAAGCTCTGTTTTTCTCCACTGAGGATGTTAGCTGTGGGTTTTTCATATATGGCCTTTATTATGTTGACGTATGTTCCCTCTAAAGCTACTTTGTTGAAAGTTTTTATCATGAATGGATGTTGTACTTTGTCAAATGCTTTTTCTGTACCTATTGAAATGTTCATATGGTTCTCATCCTTTCTCTTATTGATGTGATGTATCACACTGTTTGATTTGCAAATATTGAACCACCCTTGTAACCCAGGAATAAGTCCCACTTGATAACAGTGAATGATTTTTTAATGTACTGTTGTATTCAGTTTGCTAGTATTTTACTGAGGATTTTGCATCTGTTTTCATCAGGGATTTGGCCTATAATTCTCTTCTTAGTGCTGCCTTTATCTGGTTTTGGTATCAGGGTAATGCTGGCCTCATAGAATGAATTTGGAAGTTACCTCTCTCTTTGTATTTTTTGGAATAGTTTAAGAATAGGTATTAACTCTTCTTTAAATGTTTGGTAGAATTCGCCTATGAAGACATCTGGTCCTGGACTTTTGTTTGCTGGGAGTTTGATTACTGATTCAATTTCCTTGCTGGTCATTGGTCTGTTCAAATTTTCTATTTCTTCCTGTTTCAGTTTTGCTGGTTTACATGTTTCTAGGAACTCATCCATTTCTTCTAGGTTGTCCCATTTGTTAGCATGTAGTTTTTCATAATATTTTCTTATAATTGTTTGTATTTCTGTGGTATTGGCTGTTATTTCTCTTCTCTCGTTTATGATTTTGAGTCCTTTCTCTATTTTTGATGTCTTGCCAGAAATTCATCAATTTTATTGATATTTTTCAAAGAATCAGCTCCTGGTTTCATTGATCTGTTCTATTGTTTTTTTATTGCTACTCCAGTTTTCTTTTGACATCTATTTGCATGATAAATGTTTCTCTGTCCCCTCACTTTCAATCTGCAGGTTTAAGTCTAAAATGAGTCTTTAGGTCTAAACGATTAAAGGTCTAAAATGAGATCTAAAATGAGTCTCTTGTGGGTCTTGATTTTTATACATTCTCTCATCCTGTCTTTTGATTGGAGCATTTAGTCCATTCAAAGTAATTATTAATAGGTATATATTTTATGTCGTTTTACTATTTGTTTTCTGGTTGTTTCTGAAGATTTTCTCTGAGCCTTTCTTCACTTGCTTCCATGTTTTGTTGATTTTATTTAGTGATATATTTGGATTTCTTTCTCTTTATTTAACAAAGAGAATTTTCACTGCCAATTGTGAGCCATGGTCATGTCTGAACCCAATAGGATAGAGTATATATCAGTACGCTGAGGTCTAAACATTCAGCCAGAGTGGCCAAAGGAAATAATGCATTACCCACCCACCCCCAGCAACTTCCCCAACTCAGTAAATCGCAGTACCTGTCAGTGAGAGGTCACATTACATCTAGAATCATCTGGTCTCCTTCCAAGTTCTATAGTACCCTGTGTTATGCGCTCTTCCCTCGCTTGCTTCTCGACCACCTCCAGCACTAGGAGGTCTTCCTCCCTAGGCTCTGCCTCAACCACGGCCTCTGTGTTCTGCCATGCACTGTCTGGAGCAGGGAGGGCTTCACTGGCCATTTCCCTGTCCTGCATGCTCCTGCCCTCGCCCCACCTCATCATCACTGGTTCTCAGGCCACAGGTCACCTCCTTACAGAGAGTCCTTGATCACTATATCAGAAGGTCCTCTCCTTTATTCCCCAAACCACTCAATACACCAGCCTGTTACTTGTCCTTCAACACACTTAATGCTATTCTGGTTGATTCATTTGTTTTATTTGTCCACATCTCTCCAGTGAAACTGGGAGCTCCACTTAAGGGACCATCTATGTCCTTTTTAACCCCTTACTCCCAGTTGCCTGTAGGTGTGCTTAGTACCCAGCAGGTGTTCAATACATTTGTTGAACCAAAGAATGAAACTTCCTGTTTAATGAGTATCCCATCTTTATTCTTGGAGCTTGGAACGGCAAATCAAAATAACTTTAGATACATCAGAATAGCTCAGATATAGTAAAAAAACAAACAAACAAACATGCGGAGCCAGCAAAGCTAGTCTCAGCAATTCTAATTTGTGTGACCTCTGATAAATCATTTCTGAGCCCAACAGATCTATGTGTGCAACAGTGACAGAGCCAGTCACATCATAAGCTCTGGTGAGCATTAAATAAAAATAACTTAGTTACGGACCAATGAGTGTTTTCAGTTCATAAGTAATTTTATCTAATTTCTAGTTATTCAGAGATCAACACAAAACACAATACTGTTGAGTGATGCAAGAGATCTCTGCTTTTTTAAAACATCCTCTGGAATAAAGTGTTAATAAAATCTCCAGTCATAGAAAGGAGCAACAACCCATAAGAGCTCTGTAGCAGCGAAGCTGTAATGAGACACCCATCACCCCTGCTTCCCTGAAGACCTTCACTACCCACTGCTCCAATGCATTAGTGTGGGTTCCCACAAGAAGGTGTAATTTAATAATCTTTGAATTGCTGAGGACTGTGTATTTTTAAACCTGAAGGCTCAATTAGCAGCTGCAGTTCAATTACTATAGTAGCACTTGTAATTTTAGACAATTACTTCATACTGTGTGGAAAACTGCAGATGTAAAGAGCATATATTTTAAGTCACATTTGCACGACTGCATTTCTGCACCCTTTTCTGAACAATTGATGTTTTCAAAGACTGCATTTGTCCTACCTCAAAAAGGGATCTGATAGAGTAAAGAGCTTTCTCTTACTACATGACACTTCTCACGTCCTTTGATTCCTAGGCTCCAGCTTATGCGTTCCTCCTGACGAATGGTGTCTCTAATTCTCAGCCTGTTGAAGCAAGCACCATCTTGGAATCTATACTGATCTTTTTCCTTCCACCACTAAATGTACATTTTCTCATTGCCCACCCTGGCCTACTTAGAGTTCTTGTCCCCCAAAATGTGGTACCTATAATAGACCGCACACAATCCATTGTTGCTGTCAAGTCTTCCTTATATCAATAAATAAAAACGTAACCTTTTCATGTTTTTAGAGATCATTCAAATGCAAAAACCTTACAGCTCTCAGCTGATTCAAGTATGCCATAAGCAACACACTACTGCAAGTGGAAGGGACTTCTTTTAAAATGGTATAGTTGTAAAACTTCCAGGAGCTGAAAGAAGTGAAAAACTTAGAGGGGTGGTCATCAGGAAAATTGTACTAATCACTTTATTTGGGTAAATTGACTATTTCTGGAAAGCAGCTCACACTGGCAAGACCACCCCTGGGCAAGTGTAATTCACACAACTTGTACTTACCCAACTAATAGCCAATCACCAACATGATAAACACATAATTACATACATACTTCAACTGCCTTTAGTACATATAATTTGGGGAAATATTGTAATTTGTACTTGGAACGTACATCATTCAACTTTCAGGCAATACTCCACAATACAGGTGCCATTGAAAATACACAGAAAGACTCACATTCAGTATCTTGTTAAAGTTAACTGGGTCTCCCAACAACAAAGCAAAATACAAATTGAGATGAAATTTAAAAAGGTAAAGCACTTGCCTACAGTAACAAAAACCAGAGACTTAAGGTTATAACTCAATCAGCCTGAGGCATTCAATAATGAAATTTCCTCCAAATTTCTCTCCTTTACCTCTTCCGTATTCTTAAACCATGAACTATAAATAGGTGGTAAAGGAACTCTAGGCCTAACCTGTGATCTCTTTCAAAGCCTTAAATGCCATATGTCAGGGATTCACACACACCAGCAAAAGAAAGAAACATGAAGGATATACGAACTATTCAAGTAGAGAAAGTTTTCCATTGGACAATATGTTTCTTAGGGATTTCAACTCAGTGCGTGTCTTAAGCACCACTTATGTGCAAACTATTTTAAAGTTCCCCAACACCAAAAAATGATGTCTTAAACAAGCTTACAGTTCAGGGAAAGTAATGGAGCAAGAACTCCACTGTATCATTAATAGAGGGCAGAATATACCCCCTAAGATAAGTACATGGAAATCTAAATCTAGCTGAAGAAATGGGGAGAAATAGCAAAATAAGTCAGGAAGAAATGACATTTCCCATGAGTAGGATTAGGGCTAGTGTTTTAGGGGAATCAGGAAACAGAACTTACAAAGTGATAAATTCATGCTTTCAATCTGCCGAGTACCTACCATCATGTTAGGCAGTGTGCTAGATGCTGAGAATATAATGGTGATACAACACAATTCTAAACAGAGTTATAGAGAAAAGGCAAGGAAAGATAGATTTAGACCTGTTTTGTGAAGCTTCCTACACTATGTGAATAGTTAGAATAGTATTATTTCCAACAAAGTAAAAACCACGAATGTCCAAAAGTCCGTGAAGGTGATGAATCCAAAACAAAGAAAGAAATTGAGATAATAACATAATAATAGTAACAACAGATAATAACAAGATCAGAAAATGAGATTAGTTAATTAGAAAAACTACATAGCACAATATATCTTTAGTGAATTCATAAAATTTTTCTACCATTCAAATCCTTCCTTAAAAAAAAAAGCAAAAACAAATTAAGGAAAAAAAAAAAAACCCTTTTCATCACTTCCGATTTGACACTGAGAAGAACCTTCCAAAACAAACAAACAAAAAAAATCATGGTCCTAGTTATTACGTTCAAGTTTAATTTGGTGGGGGGAAAAGGGGTAACAGTGCATCTTAGAATATATTTATAATTCACTTGCTCATAACTTAATTTTTTTAAACAATTTTCTTTTTTTTTTAAAGATTTTATTCATTTATTTGACAGAGATAGAGACAGCCAGCGAGAGAGGGAACACAAGCAGGGGGAGTGGGAGAGGAAGAAGCAGGCTCTCAGCAGAGGAGCCTGATGTGGGGCTCGATCCCAGAATGCCGGGATCACGCCCTGAGCCAAAGGCAGACGCTTAACCGCTGTGCCACCCAGGCACCCCACTCATAACTTAATTTTAACAAAATATTAAAAATATTTGCTTTAGAAGATTTCTAATAGATTTACATCTAATTTCAAGAACACATCTTTGTTAAACAATTTTTCTCTTCAACTAATATGATGACTTAGATCTGTAATGACCCTAAAAGGAACATTTGTTTCAGATCATTTCACCCTTTCCTAAAGTATAGGAGGGGGAAGAAGGCAGGGTAAGACAGGATTTGTTACTTTTTTAGGTTTCAAAATACAGCAATTTTATATCTCAGCATTCCCTGTTTCTTGTGATATCCCTTCTCCTTGCTTCTGCTCATCATCTCTCTTGCACTGGTGTTTATCTCATTCTATTCCCATTTCTTTCTTAAGAAACTAAACTTGCCAGTTGCCAAAAATCTGCTTAACTTTAATTATACATTTTCCACTTGGCATACAAATTCCCTGAAGGTCTTAATTTATAAAAATAACACATGGCTCAATGTGTGATTGAATTATATCCACAGGACAAAATTCAGGGCCCATTATAGATTTTACAAGACATCAAACTTTGGGGTAAATTTGCTTGAGATTCAGTGCAAATTTGTTTTCTACCATTTTTTATTTTGACTACAACCTTTCAATACTCCAAAACAAACAAACAACCAATCTCCACATTCCTAGAGGGCAATCCATTGTCACATAAGCAAGCCTACATTCCCTGTACCCCACTTCCGATTTTCTTGGTAGTATCAAGACTGGATTTGGTAAATATCAAGCCAAGATAAAGCTAGAATGAAGAAAAACAGGCTCACTCTAAAAAGGTGAGATGGTTTTGGACCTCACCAAAACAAACAAACAAACAAAAAATCTACACAAATCTATAAAGAACACCTCTGGCTGGAAAAACACAGAGATAAGATATATAAGACATTTTGGATCATTTACTCAAATACAAACTCAGAACTAGAAATAACCTAGTGAGGTTCCTATAGGAAAGCACAAAAAGCAAATATCTTTTGCCCCATGAACTGAACTCATAGTTAATGAGTATTTGCCACATGCATGCAATTGAAAACAAAATCTACAAGATGAGCAAAAGAAGAATTGCCCTTTTTTGGAACTTTTAAACATAAACCTAAAACTCCAGATGCACACATGCCTTATAATACAAGAATAAAAACGCAACCATGGTAAATTTACTGTTTGCTAATTATATTTCAATAAAAAATAAGAGTGCATTAAATAAAACCCAAGAAAACTGTACTTAAGAGAAAGGAGCTGACCTCTTAGCTCTGTAAGGTATCTCAAGAACTTCTGAGATCAACACTGACAGACAGTATCAGCCTCAGATAATACTTTAAAATAAGTATATTTAACTTTTACAAACCCAAGATGTTAAGAAAACACCAAATAGCAGAAAAGATTGAGGAAAATAAAAGCAGAGAAATGGACAGACTCAATCAAAAATAGGTCAATCTCATGGCTAATTTGTCCTCCTGTGCCTCCACCAACACTTCGCCCAATGAATAAGAAATATGACATTTGATACACTTATGTAGATTCCATACTTATTAATGCATAAAAGTTATACACAGAACATCTTTCCTAATTATGAAGTAAACATCTCCTGACACAGCTCAAGGTACCTTCTTGTGCCCTGAAGAACAGCGCAGATAGAAGAGGACCAGGAAAAGATTTCTTCCCCAGATGCTGAGTCTAGTGGGGAAGTCACTGGGACCAAGAATTCTAACAGCAAGGGAGATGCTCAAACAGGTGTCAGACAGCAATGTCAATGGCCCTTCTGTTTCCATCGGCAAGCACACTGCTCAATTCTCAACTCAACTTCCCACAAACAAACTTAGGATCATAATGATGTGTTGAGGTTTTTGCTGTTAATTTTAGGTCTCTTTTCCCTCTATGGCTTCATATAACTTTACTAAAAACAGTAAATGGTCATGATTGGTTCACTGACTTCCCTTTTTCCTCCTTGATTACAGGAATCAAGCAATATGCTTCACAGTGCTTCTTTTTTGTTTTTAAGATTTTATTTATTTATTTGACAGAGAGAGACAGCCAGCGAGAGAGGGAACACAAGCAGGGTGAGTGGGAGAGGAAGAAGCAGGCTCCTAGCAGAGAAGCCTGATGTGGGGCTCGATCCCAGAGCACCGGAATCTCGCCCTGAGCCTAAGGCAGACGCTTAACGACTGTGCCACCCAGGCGCTTATTTCTAACATTTTATTCTATTATTCTATTAAAAATGGACTAAATGGTTTTTAGTCTTAAGATTCCTACCAACTGTAAAGCTGTTTGTGCTTGAAAACTATTTCTGAACATGAAGATTTTAAATATCTATTTCCCACTCTTCTCCACCTGTAGGCTATTGTTGTATTATACTCCAAATTCTATTATACTCCAAATCGATTTCACTGCCTCCTACAGATAGTGTTGAATATATTCAACTTTAATCTAGGTTTTATCACATATTTAACACTTTCTTCACTTTTTGTTTCTTTGCCCAACTCAGGTGTTCCACCCGAGGTCATTTTCTTTCTCTGTAAAATGTAACTGTAACAATTTCCTTTAGTAAGGGTAAGCTGGAGGCACACTCCCAGCTTTGTCTCTGTGTTTTGATGTTAAATCATTCTTGAAAGATTTTTCTGCCTTTACAGCTCTCAGTTGGCAGGTATTTCCTGCCAGCACTGAAAATATCATTCCACTATGTTCTAGCTCCACTGTTGCTAGTGGGAAGTCACCTGTCTCTCCTAAAAAAGTCATCTCTCTAATGCCCCCTCCTGCTTTCAAAACCTGGCTTTGTGCTTGGTGTCTGGAAATACCCAGTGGTATTTGGTAGTTTCACAATGATGTATCCTGGTAAGGATGTTTTCATTGACCTTGTTTAGGATTTACTGGGCTTTTCAAATCTATGGAAAGATGACTTTATCACTTCTGGAAAATTCCTAGATATTATTTCCTCAGATACTTAATCTGGCCTATTTTTTCTCTTCTTTCCTTCTAGGACTGATTAAACACATGGCAAATTCTTTCCTTCTGTCCTTTATGCCTCAGCCTCTTCCGAATTTTCTCTCGTTCCTCCTCTCTACACTGTATTGTAGATTGGAGCCAGGGAAGAATGGCCTGTGGGCCTAATCCATCCCATGGCCTGTTTCTAGTATGGCTTCTAATCCAAATTTTTTTTTTACATTTTTAAAGACTTTAAAAAAAATAAAAATAAAGAAGAATATGTAACAGATACTGTATGTGGTCCACAAAACCTAAAATATTTACTACTGGAGCTTTACAGAAAAAAACTGTTGACGTCTTCTATTCTAGATAACTTCTTACCTATATTCTGCTTCACTTTCATTCTAGAGTTTTATCTAATACACTGTTTAACCCTTAGAATTTTTTATTTTTTCATTTCCAGAAATTTTAGGGTTATTTCTCCAGTTATATTCAATTTTCCAGTTATTGTATTTTTCATTTCCAGAAATTCTATTCAAACATTTCTCGTATTTGTTATGCTATCTTTTATAGTTCACTGTTCCCTACAGATATGTTTAGGTTTACTGTCTTTTTTCTTATAACATAGCATGGTCATTTCATATTCTATATCTGATTATTCTATTATCGTTAATCTTTGTAGCTTGTTTCTAGGATTTTTATGCTAATTGCGTGAGGTGTCTTTTCTCCTGTGCTTGATTATTTCTGACAGTGAACTCATTTTTTGCACTTAGACTATCCTCCTATAAAAAACATCTGACTTGGTTGCTGGGAGATGCATGGCTTGAGGGTCCCTGGACCATACAAGTGAGGAGAACCCAGGTGTCAAATCCACAGGAAGCCAGTTTTAAGTGTAGCTCACTCTTACCCTGGGGCTGTGGCCCTCCAAGGCCCCCAGCACAAAGCAGCTTCATCGTTCCAGCACTCCTCATGTCTCACTGGGTTCCCGCAATCCCTTCAGTTTTTCCTGAGATTCCCTTACTGTCTTGTCTTCTCTTCAGTGCTTTTTAAAATGTATTTTTTAATTATTTTATTCAACAGTTGTACTTGTTTTCAGTATGGGAGCTGGTTAGGGTAACCTCACCTACCATTATTGGAAAACAAACCCTAGTTCAAGTCTTTAATTACATTGCTGCCATTTAGAGAATTGGGAGTTCTTTCCATTTCGATGCTAAGAGGCTGGTTAAGCAAGCTCCTTCTCATCATCCAAGAACCTAATAAAAATGCATGTTGGATGTAGTCCACAAGAATGCTATTCCACATGTTCCTGCAAGGCCTTAAGGCACCTACTGGCTACCACTAGGCATCACCTTTTTACCAGCAGCATGAAATCTCCCTGTCTCAAATAGGGAATCCTGCTGAAAAAGGAAATTTTAACTACTAACAAAACCTTAAATCCTACAACCTCTAAAGAAGGACATGCTCTCCCTTTTTGAACAAATTTTATTATCATTAGTGTAATTCTTCATTGCTCTAAAGCTTAAAACAAATTTCCTAATGAGATTGTTTTCAGGTATCCTAAACAAGTATACTCACAAGGTAAACATAAAGTTAGCCAACACTTGCCAATCTCATGCCACCTCCCTGCTTGATTCCCATTCCACACAGTTCCTCCCCCAAATCTACAAATCTTTCCAGATAGCATCGAGGTGGTCTTGGAGCAGTAACAACATCTTGCATGAAGAACCATCTACTCCAGTGTCTCTTCCCAACATTGTCCCTCCAGATTCCTCAGCTCGCAATTCAGAGGACAGCTCATATGATTATGCTCACACATGTAAAAGCATATGCTCCTAACCAATTCACTCTCAAACCTGCCTGTTCTATTTTAACATTTACAATTACTGAAGTC